>NC_134524.1:1302643-1320143 GCF_027942865.1 Odontesthes bonariensis
ACCTTTGAGCTCTGACCTCAGTCACCTGAACAGGGACTCAGCTCCTCCCACCCACAGGCTTTACCTTTGAGCTCTGACCTCAGTCACCTGAACAGGGACTCAGCTCCTCCCACCCACAGGCTTTACCTTTGAACTTATATGAAACATCCGGCGTGCTGGACTTCCTGCGCCGGCGCCGCCCGTCTGGCGTTTGAACAGTCGAGGAAACACACAAAGTTCATGTTCGTGTTTTAAACTTTATTTCATCGTGAGCACCTTCACAACAAACTCAGCTTCCTGTGATCTGCAGCTTCAGATAAACGCGGTCAGGTTCATCCCGTAGGATATCTGCAGCCCATGTTTTATATATTTTGTATTTTTATCTGCCAATTCAGATATTTGTCATTTTATTTGGATCTTATTCACTTATCCATCTGTTTATACAGGTCTATGTATACCGGTGTGTATATATATTTAGTTTTACTGATATTACCATATTTATCCTTTCACACATTTATTTATTTGTTTGTTTTCCTTTGCTTTCTATCTGAATATATCTATCTGCTGGGGCTAGGTGCCAGAGGGATGGGGGTGGGGGGGCGGATATCTGTTCTGTGATACATTGAATCTATATCTGCAAATAAAAAAAATACACTGTAATCGTTATTGTATGGAACTCTATTGTTTATTATGTAAAACTCAATAAACAGATTGTAAAAAAAAAGAATATCTGCAGCCGCGATGGGGGCGTGGCTTCACCCAGGGGGCGGGGCTTCACCCAGGGGGCGGGGCTAAGTCAGGGCTCAGTGTGCTGATGGTTTCCGGCATCAGATGTTTCAGAAGTCAGTTTGAGGAGAATCAGAGTCTGTGGCGGACCGAGCTCCAGCGGTCAGCGAGCAGTCCTCCGATTGGCTGGTTTTGCAGTGGGGGCGGAGTCAGACACCTGGGGGGGTGAATAAGAACAGCAGCGTGAGACAGACGACCTTCTTTAGACGGCTTCTGTGAGCCCTCGTCTCACTCACCTGAGCTCCTCGTCCTCGCCCGGAGAACACGGTGGTCAGGCCCTTTTTGGCGGGAACCTGTCGAAGGGAACGCCGGCCGGACTCCTTCAGCTCCGACAGCAGCGCGGGACTCGACAGGGACAGATGTGCTGCAGACAAAAGCAGGGGTTCCATTTCATACAAATCTGACGCCTCTAACACAGCTTTTTTAAGTATATTTTTTATTCAAGAAAGCACAAAGTAAGATTCATTTAAATACAATATCTTGAATTGGATTTGTTTTCTTTTTAACAAACAGAACCCACAACACCCATATACTGCTGTAAAGGAAGAAAAAACACACATATAAGCATAGATAGCAAAGTTAAATAAATGAACAATGCAATAAATTAAATAAATAAATAAAGGGAAAAACAGTAATAAGGATAGTAGTAATGCTAGTAAAAATTTAAGTGTCCATACAGTGATGAGAAAATTGAGAAAAATAAATAAACAATAATAATAATAAAAAAAATAATGACAGACAATGGGAGCATTTCATATTCAAGTACATGTCAATAATTAGGCAAGATTAAATATATATCTCAGGGCTCCGTAGGCTTATGGAAGGGTCTTGAGATTTTTAAAGTACTCAATTAGAGGGTCCCACATCTTGTGAAATCGTCTTGTTGAGCCTCTAGAAAAGTATTTAATTTTCTCTAATTTCAAGAAAAACATTAATTCAGTGAGCCAGACAGACACTTTGGGTGGTTCAGGGGATTTCCAACGTAAAACAATATTTCTACGGGCTGTCAAAGAAGCAAAGATGCAAAGATGCAAACGCGTTCATCTTATCACTGGGTAGCATGAGCTCATCAACCAACACCTCAAAGATGGCCGTATGTGCAGACGGTTTGACTTTGGTGTTAAATGCATCATTTAGTATTTTACAGATAGATGACCAAAATTCAGTTCACTTAGGGCAATTCCAGAACATATGGGTCATATTTGCCGGAGCAGAATTGCAACGCTCACACCCGTCATCGATGTCGTCGTAAATTCTTGAGAGTTTAGATTTAGTGTAGTAAAGCTCGCCGCTTCCAACTCAAACCTTTAGCTTCATTTTTATTCATTTTGTCCCAGAAAATAAAGAAAAATGTTCACACTTGAAAGTTGGCGCCTTTAAACGCTCCACCTTACCTCGCCTGGTGTTCGGAGACGGCGAGGAGGAAGAGGAAGAGGAGGGGCTACAGGACGAGGAAGAGCAGGAGGAAGGGGGGCTGAAGGGGGGCGGTGGAGGGGAGGCGGGGGAGGCGGGGACTCTGGAGTCGCTGGGAAACTGAAATCTGCTCCGACACTCTGCAACAGAAGACGAGATGAGACGGGTCAAATGTGTCGGACCCCCTGGTCCCGGTCCAGTCTGACCCCCCGGGTCCCGGTCCAGTCTGACCCCCCGGGTCCCGGTCCAGTCGGACCCCCGGGTCCCGGTCCAGTCTGATCGGTCCAGTCTGACCCCCTGGTCCCGGTCCAGTCTGACCCCCCTGGTCCCGGTCCAGTCTGACCCCCCTGGTCCCGGTCCAGTCGGACCCCCGGGGTTCTGGCCCTGACTCTGGAGGCTCTGACACCTCTCAGAGGTCAACGCGTTCTCACCTTTCAGGAACTCAGCCTGCAGCTCTGGACTCTGCAGAGACAGATGAGGAGGAGGCGATGAAGAGGAGAGGAGCCGAGGGTTCGGATCAGCCGGCACCGAGGACGGCGAGGGCGATGAGGACTTCATGATGGCGCCTGCAGAGAGACGAGGAGGAACAGCTTTAACTGGAGTTTAGAAACAGTTTCTGGACTCAAACACACGAAGAGGAAACACGTTTCAGTCATTCAAGAGAACCCAGAGACTCAGACCAGATGTTCTGGGGGAACCTTTAAACCTAAAAAACACCTTAAAGGGACAGTTCGCCTCTTCTGACATGAAGCTGTGTAACATCCCATATCAGCAACATCATTTCTGAACATCTTCTTCCCCCCTGCTGCGTCCTGTGAGCAGAGTTCCAGCCTCGTTTTGGTGTTGATGAAGGTAGTCCGGCTAGTTGGCTGGGGCTTAAAAACTAAAGCCTTCCTATCACTGCCTGCTGTGCAGACCGAGCAGCAAAGCGAGGCTGGAACTCTGCTCACAGGACGCAGCAGGGGGTAAGAAGATGTTCAGAAATGATGTCGCTGATATGGGATGTCATACAGCTTCATGTCTGAAGAGGCGAACTGTCCCTTTAAAGCAGCACCACGCAGATTATAACCGGGCCAGAACCGCTGAGGTCCCACGGGCTTCAGTAACCGACCTGGTGACGCTCAGCTACCTTTGAACCCTCGGCTCCACACGACCAGGCGGTCAGAACCGGTTAAACCGGTTAAACCGGCTAACCACCGGTGAGCAGGCTGCACCCTCTGGGGACGGACAGAAGAAGAACCCCCCCCTCCCAGTCCTCCCAGTCGCCCCGGTTTGTACTCACTGACTGGTGCGAAGCGGCGGCTCCTCTTGGCGGCGGCGGCGGCGGCGTCCTTCGGGACAGAGTCTGCGCTGCCACTCGGTGTGAAAGCTTCACAGTTGAACACACGACTCAAAAGTCCACATTAATGATTGACGTGTTTTATGAGGCTGTTGCCATGGATACCAGGAATGGAAAAAAGGGTTAATGAGCTGGACTTTTACCCTCCTTCAGGCCTCAGAGGGGTCACAGACGGGACGAGGAAGCAGTCAGACAGACTCAAACTGTTAAAGGTCATTTAAAGGTCATTTAATGTGGAAAGGTCATTTACATTACAAGTAAGAATGTGTTTTACATCAGAAGATATTCATCAACAAAACAAGTTTGGTTCCAGTCACAGGAGCTCAGAATCAGTTCAGCAGCCGGAATCCAGACAAGTTCACCTGTACAGGTGTGTGTGTGTGTTTATGTCCACCTGTACATGTGTGTGTGTGTGTCCACCTGTACAGGTGTGTGTGTGTGTGTGTGTTTATGTTCACCTGTACGTGTGTGTGTGTTTATGTCCACCTGTACATGTGTGTGTATGTGTGTTTATGTCCACCTGTACAGGTGTGTGTGTGTCCACCTGTACAGGTGTGTGTGTGTCCACCTGTACATGTGTGTGTATGTGTGTTTATGTCCACCTGTACAGGTGTGTGTGTGTCCACCTGTACATGTGTGTGTATGTGTGTTTATGTCCACCTGTACAGGTGTGTGTGTGTCCACCTGTACATGTGTGTGTGTGTCCACCTGTACAGGTGTGTGTGTGTGTGTGTGTTTATGTCCACCTGTACATGTGTGTGTGTGTGTGTGTGTTTATGTCCACCTGTACAGGTGTGTGTGTGTCCACCTGTACAGGTGTGTGTGTGTGTGTTTATGTCCACCTGTACATGTGTGTGTGTTTATGTCCACCTGTACAGGTATGTGGCTTCTACAGTTTAAAGTCTTTCTGTGAACCTCTGAACTTTATTGTCCAAAGCGTCCTGACCAGGACGAGCAGGTGATGACGCGATGCCTCCTCTGTCACCATGGAGACGAGCCGGGTGGCAATTAGAGTGTCCACTTCAAACACCTGCAGAGACAGAGAGCGATTTGTTCTGACGTGTTCTCATAATGTTCTTAAAGCAGCACAAGAGAAGGGCTGTGTTCAAAACTGCATACTACATACTGCATACTTCCATACTACATACTGCATACTACATACTTCCATACTACATACTGCATACTTCCATACTACATACTGCATACTTCCATACTACATACTGCATACTTCCATACTACATACTGCATACTTCCATACTACATACTGATCGATCAGACAGTATGCAGACCGTTTACCCACAATGCATTTCGCTCCTGCCCGAGCTGAAATCAGCCGGCCTGAAGCTGATTTCCCTTAAGCTCTAAACTCTGTAAACTTTAGCAACATTTGAAACATTTTCAGGTGAGAAAGTAGTCGTTTAGATCCCCAACGTGTTGAAAACCTGACAAAATACCGGCTGTTTACAGTTTTGTTCCCACGAATTCGGCGCTACTAAAGCTAGCCACAGTGAGCTAACGCACTTCCTGTTATTTTCACAAAATAAAATACCCGTTGCCTTTTATCATAGGGAAAGCAGTTACCATACAATTGGTGCTTTTGTTTTGAAAACAGGAAGTGAACCTACCCTCGTTGTAGCTAGCTTGAAACTGCCGTTTTGACAGGAAATGACGATCGGCGACGTCACGTTACGTTGCATCTTGGGTAGTTTGAGTATGAGTAGTAACCTCATGATGCATACCCAACATTTAGAGAATCTAGTATGCATCCGGGAACTTCTCACTTACTCAAACTCGCATACGAACTCAGAAAGTTAGTCGGAGAAGTATGCGGTTTGGAACACAGCCAAGGTTTTTAACCTTAAAGGAGGGTGGGGGGGCGGAGTCACTGCAGTTCAGGGCTTTGCTTTCCAACATGACAACAAACTCTGGCTGCACACCTATGGAGCTTACCTGGTCTCACTGTGAGGGCTTACCTGGTCTCACTGTGAGGGCTTACCTGGTCTCACTGTGAGGGCTTACCTGGTCTCTCTGTGAGGGCTTACCTGGTCTCTCTGTGAGGGCTTACCTGGTCTCACTGTGAGGGCTTACCTGGTCTCACTGTGAGGGCTTACCTGGTCTCTCTGTGAGGGCTTACCTGGTCTCTCTGTGAGTGCACAGACACCTGGTGCTGCAGTAGCGCCCCCCACAGGTGGTGCAGGTGTAGTGTGAAGGGAACCCGCAGACGCAGCAGAAGTGGCGGGGGGGCAATGAGGAGGGGGAGGCCGCCGCAGACAGGTAGTTGGGCTCCGGTTTCTCTGCCAGGTTCTACCAATCAGAGAGCAGAGGCGGGGTCAGCTGACTCAGCGGGTCAGGGGGCAGCAGGGGGGCAGCTGTGGGACTCACCTCTTCCTCCAGCAGCGTGGTGAAGTTCTTCCTGAACCGCTGCTTGAAGTGGTCGCCCCTGGTCTTCCTCTTCTTCTTCTCTGCTGGCGACGAGGACAGAAAACGTTCAGCACAGACACGAGGACGCCGTTCAGACAAAGATGGCCACCGATCTGAGTCTCACCTGGTTCCTCCGTCTCACTGAAGGCGGGCAGGCGGGCCGTGGGCCCCGCGGGGGGGAGCGAGGACAGAGGGTCGTCCTGCAAACACACAGCAGCAGAATCAGGAACTACACACACTCTCATTGGGTGCTGACCTGTCAATCACACTGTAGCCCCGCCCTAACGCCAACAGGGCTGTGTTCCAAACCACATACTTCTCCTACTACTCCTACTAACTTTCTGAGTTAGTATGCGAGTTTGAGTAAGCAGAAGTTCCCGGATGCATACTAGATTCTCTAAATGTTGGGTATGCATCATGAGGTTACTACTCATACTCAAACTACCCAAGATGCAACGTGACGTCGCCGATCGTCATTTCCTGTCAAAACGGCAGTTTCAAGCTAGCTGCAACGAGGGTAGGTTCACTTCCTGTTTTCAAAACAAAAGCACCAATTGTATCGTAATGACTTTCCCTATGATAAAAGGCAACGGGTATTTTATTTTGTGAAAATAACCGGAAGTGCGTTGCTCACTGCGGCTAGCTTTAGTAGCGCCGAATTCGTGAGTTTAGAGCTTAAGAGAAATCAGCTTCAGGCCGGCTGATTTCGGCTTGGGCAGGAGCGAAATGCATTGTGGGTAAACGCTCTGCATACTGTCTGATCGATGAGTATGTAGTATGCAGTATGTAAGTATGTAGTATGTAGGTATGTAGTATGTAAGTATGTAAGTATGAAGTATGCAAGTATGAAGTATGTAGTATGAAGTATGTAGTATGCAGTATGTAGTATGCAGTAGTATGACGTATGTAGTATGCAGTATGTAATATGAAGTATGTAGTATGTAGGTATATAGTATGTAAGTATGTAAGTATATAGTATGTAGTATGTAGTATATAGTATGAAGTATGTAGTATGCAGTATGTAGTATGCAGTAGTATGACGTATGTAGTATGCAGTATGTAATATGAAGTATGTAGTATGTAGTATGAAGTATGCAGTATGTAGTATGCAGTATGAAGTATGCAGTATGTAGTATGTAGTATGTAGTATGCAGTATGTAGTATGCAGTATGTAGTATGCAGTATGTAGTATGCAGTATGCAGTATGAAGTATGAAGTATGCAGTATGAAGTATGCAGTATGAAGTATGAAGTATGCAGTATGTAGTATGTAGTATGCAGTATGTAGTATGCAGTATGCAGTATGAAGTATGAAGTATGCAGTATGAAGTATGCAGTATGCAGTATGTAGTATGCAGTATGCAGTATGTAGTATGAAGTATGTAGTATGCAGTATGTAGTATGTAGTATGCAGTATGAAGTATGCAGTATGAAGTATGTAGTATGCAGTATGTAGTATGCAGTATGCAGTATGTAGTATGCAGTATGCAGTATGCAGTATGAAGTATGTAGTATGAAGTATGAAGTATGTAGTATGCAGTATGTAGTATGTAGTATGCAGTATGTAGTATGCAGTATGTAGTATGCAGTATGTAGTATGCAGTATGAAGTATGAAGTATGAAGTATGTAGTATGCAGTATGCAGTATGTAGTATGAAGTATGCAGTATGTAGTATGAAGTATGTAGTATGTAGTATGAAGTATGAAGTATGAAGTATGTAGTATGCAGTATGAAGTATGCAGTATGTAGTATGAAGTATGTAGTATGCAGTATGTAGTATGAAGTATGCAGTATGTAGTATGAAGTATGTAGTATGCAGTATGTAGTATGCAGTATGCAGTATGTAGTATGAAGTATGCAGTATGTAGTATGAAGTATGTAGTATGCAGTATGTAGTATGCAGTATGTATTATGCAGTATGCAGTATGAAGTATGAAGTATGCAGTATGTAGTATGAAGTATGTAGTATGCAGTATGTAGTATGAAGTATGCAGTATGTAGTATGAAGTATGTAGTATGCAGTATGTAGTATGCAGTATGCAGTATGTAGTATGAAGTATGCAGTATGCAGTATGAAGTATGTAGTATGTAGTAGGTGGTTTGGAACACAGCCCATCTCTGTTACTCTGTGGATGCCTTCACACCAGCACCAGAGTTTTTCTCCTCTGATGATCCGTTTCTTTGGGCAGGTGTGAAAGCTCATCTCTGTTTCAGGGTTCGGTACCTGGAAGTTGTCTTTCTCCAGAGCTTCCAGCTGCCGGTTCAGTCTCCTCTGACGGGTCGCTTCATCCAGAACCCGGCGCTGACCGGCCTCCACGCGGGCTGACACACACACACACACACACACACACGCACGCACGCACGCACACACACACACACAGAGTCAGTCAGTCTGAAAGTCTACATTTCATCCTGTGGCTCAAGCCAAACTGCGCTGTAAAATCTCACATTTTAACATTGGTCTCCCGTTTAATCGTTGACTTGAGCATAATTAAACATTTTCTGTCAGTTTGTCAAATGTTTGGACGTTAAGTTAAAAACGGCCGACTGCTGCCGCCTAGAAAATACTTCAATAAAACATTGTTCAGCTGAAAAGAAAAAAATATATAAGGGTTTATTCTAAATAAAACCAGCCTTTTATATGACGTATGTATCAGCCGAATGTTCCATTCTTTTATGGAAATCATTAAAAAGTTATTGTTTTTTTTACAAACAGCATTTATAATTCAGAAATTCGGAATTCCGTTTAATTTAAACGTTTCCGCAATGAAACGCGGAGCGGCGGCGGCCGAGCGGAGAAAAGAGGCCCCAGAGGAGCGGCCGAAGCGTCTTTACACCTCATACCGTCTGATGTCCCTCACACACAGGTGTAAGCGGCGGCAGGCTCGCGTTTTATCCGGTAATCTGCCTAAAATACCGAAACCTACCAGAAGTTTTCTTCTCCAGCACCATGTTGTCTGATCGGCGTCGGTACGGCGGGCCGCTGAGGTCAAACCAGACGGAGCGCGAATAACACAACAGCAGCCGACGTTTTAACTCCGTTTTAGGGCAGATTAAAGGATTAATGTACTTTAAATGATAAATTTTATAAATCATTGTGATTTAAAGTGGTGCTGCTAAGTTTTTTGCCTCCGAACATTATTATTAGAGCATGTTTGCCACCTGGTGGTCAAACTACAGCAACAAACAGAAGAAACGTCTCTTCCATGGATACCTGAAATAAAACCTCACTCTTACCTTTGAGCTGACGGGAATGAATGAAACGGTGACACAATAACTGGGAAAAAAAGAACTTTCAACTATCTTGCACATTTTCAAGTTTCCTCCTGAACATCAAGATTTCAATCTAAATAAGTTTAAGTCTGCTTTGGTGAGTTTTTAATGACATATTCAGGGAAAATGGCTCTGGTGAATATGTTGTTCTTGTTCTGCTCGACCTAACCGCTGCTTTCCATACAGTGGACCACAATATTTTACTATCTCAGACAGAACCATGTCTGTAAACTTAGCTGGTTCTGAATCTTCCACTGCTCCTCTACTTTATGGTGTTCCACAGGGCTCAATCCTCAGTCCCCTGCTTTTTTCTCTTTATTTGCTTCCTTTGGGCTCAGAAAGCATGGGATCTCCTTTCATTGTTATGCTGACGACAGTCAAATATACATGCCACTAAAAAAAGGAGCCTTATCGATCAAGCCCCGACTTCTTTGTCTTGAAGACATTAAAGCCTGGATGACTTTAAATTTCCTAAACTTTAACGACCAGAAAACAAGTGGTGTTTTTTTGTCCCAGCAGCCCCTGTGAAACATCCCTTATTGATCTGACGTCTTATTTGAAGCACATCACCCCTATCCTGGCTTCTCTCCACCGGCTGCCTGTGCATTTTAGGGTTCAATTTAAGATTCTTTTATTTGTTTTTGCCCCATCTTACCTCTCTGAGCTGCTCCACCCATATTCTCCCGCTCGTTGCCTCAGGTCAGTTGATCAGCTGCTCCTTGAGGTAACGCTCTTATGAAGTAGTAGTAGTAGTTGTAAATTATTTAAATTTAGGACCAAATTTATTCAAAATTCATAAAGGATGTTCCTGCCAACAGAAGTCTTGAAGGATTTCCTAACCCGGCTTCATCCCCCCAACATACGTCACAAACCTGCGACAGTCAGTTTCTTCATAAAACTTTATTCAGTCCGTCTTTAACAAATAATTTAATGCCATTTGTACAAAGCCAGAGAGCTGATTCTTCGTATAAACAGAGGACTGCAGGTGTCAGGTGGAAACCTCACCGACACTAAAATATGGAGTTAGATCCTGATGGAAGAAAAAAGTAAAGAAATACATTTAAAAAGCATGGAGAATGAAATATAAAAAGGCCTTTAGTGTTTCCCCTGTAACAGTTTAAAAATACCACAAAGTGGAGTCTTATCAGACCGAAGCTTCTCCTGATGCTCATCAGAACTCATTCACTCATCACTGGTTCACATTCACTGTTTAAATTAAAAGGGCCTCACACTCACAACCGAGCCATCTGATTGGTCAGGAAGCAGCTGATGTCATGGTAACCCATGAGGTGAGGCGTTTGTGTGGTTTACGGTTGATTTAAAGCCGGAACATTTTGAGTAAAAAACTAAATCGACGTGCAGAGAAACCTCCGGAAGAAAAGAAAGCATCCAAACAGCCGACGGTTAACAAACACACACACACATGTGGAGTGTGTTCGGTTTGCATAGTTCAGGATCACATGTTAAGGCAACGCGGTGACTGAAGGTTTTAACTAGGGATGGGAATTGATGAGATTTTTACGATTCCAATTCCATTTTCGATTCTGCTTAACGATTGGGTTCTTTATCGATTCTCATTTGGGGGAAAAACCGGTCGATTAGCATCAACTTTGTTTAGTTTAGAAGCAACACGAGTCATGACCTTACAAACCCAACAACGGTGAGGTCCACATTGGTCTATCCTGGCCTGGGTAATTTAACTCTTCCTGCTCTGGTGAAAGGAGAAGCTGGAGGTAGAGGTGAACTGGGGGTAGTACCACCAGCCTCTGGCTCTGAGCCAGTCAGGCTCTGTCTCTCATGATTTCATCTAAATGTAATGCCTGAGAAGGCATTCATTTAACCTTAACCGTTACTAACAGCAGGTTTTACAATCAGGAAAATGGTGCTAACATGATAGGCAGTGTTTGTTAGTTAGTTACCTGCAGTGTTAGCCGAGGACATGCTAACGTTGCTAACGTTGCTGGGTTCAGATTCACCAATGTTAGTCCGGAGCAGATCGAAAACGTGACATTCATTCATAGTTATTGCATGTTGGTAGTATTTCCTCCCTTTGGTGAAATACTCACTTTGCAAGTTGCCCTGTTGTCGTCTTTTTTAGGGATGTGTAACCAAACTTTCCAGCGTTTGTACCGCTTGGGCGCCATGTTTACAGCACCTCCAAATCTGAGACCACGGTCCTCGGCCGGAAAAGGGTGGAATGCCCTCTCCGGGTCGGGAATGAGATCCTTCCCCAAGTGGAGGAGTTCAAGTATCTCAGGGTCTTGTTCACGAGTGAGGGACGAATGGAGTGGGAGATTGACAGGCGGATCGGTGCGGCGTCTGCAGTGATGCGGGCTCTGCATCGGCCCGTCGTGGTGAAGAAGGAGCTGAGCCAGAAGGCGAAGCTCTCGATTTACCGGTCAATCTATGTTCCTACCCTCACCTATGGTCACGAGCTGTGGGTAGTGACCGAAAGAACGAGATCGCGAATACAAGCGGCCGAAATGAGTTTCCTCCACAGGGTGTCTGGGCTCTCCCTTAGAGATAGGGTGAGAAGCTCGGGTATCTGGTTAGGATGCCTCCTGGGGCATCTGGTTAGGATGCCTCCTGGACGCCTCCCCGGTGAGGTGTTCCGGGCCCGTCCCACTGGGAGGAGGCCCCGGGGAAGACCCAGGACACGTTGGAGAGACTATGTCTCTCGGCTGGCCTGGGAACGCCTCGGGGTCCCCCCAGAAGAGCTGGAGGAAGTGGCCGGGGACAGGGACGTCTGGGTCTCTCTGCTTAAGCTGCTGCCCCCGCGACCCGATCCCCGGAGAAGATGATGGATGGATGGATGCTGGCTGCACGTTGCGTGGTGACGTCATTCGCGCCCACTGGAATCGATAAGAGAATCGTTTGCAAAATTGCCAAAACGATTCCAAGGAATTGAAACACTGGGAACCGGTTCTCAAAAAGAACCGGTTCTCGATTCCCATCCCTAGTTTTAACACCTCAAGGAGACTCATAATGCCCAGCAACGATGCCTTCAAGACCTCAAAATCAGACGTGCTTTTATGACGCCCGCTTGTCTGAAGTTCTAAGACGATGCATTCAAGGTCACGACATCTCAGTCTGTGACCACACACTCATTCACACACACACATGCACATGCACACACACACGTGGTGTGTTTATGGGTCCACGAAGGACACCATGATGTATCTGGTGCCTTTGGTGGTGGGCAGGCCCTCGTGGTAGTGCGTCAGGCGGCCCGGGTGCATGAAGGACCAGCCCTTCCTGGGAGACTCCACCTTACAGTCGTAGCGCAGGAACCTGCAGCCTCCACCCTGTAGGCGGACAGATGTTTACAGATTATCGGCTGAATAAACCTGTTGCGGTAACCTGAGCGTGATCGGCTCAGCGGACGCCGTACCTCGTAGTCCACGCTCTTGCTGTTCAGGGCGATGTTTATGGTGAAGGTGGAGGAGTCGTGATGCGGGCGCAGCGACGGCTGCTCGTCGGGGCGGTAACGCACCACAAAGTTCATGATGGCCTGGGCCTGCGTGTGCACAGGAAACAGGATTGTAACATCGGGACTGTACCAGGTGTAAGGGTCTGGACTGTACCATATGTAAGGGTCGGGACTGTACCAGGTGTAAGGGTCGGGACTGTACCAGGTGTAAGGGTCTGGACTGTACCTTGGGGTAAGGGTCTGGACTGTACCTTGGGGTAAGGGTCTGGACTGTACCTTGGGGTAAGAGTCTGGACTGTACCAGGTGTGAGGGTCTGGACTGTACCTTGGGGTAAGAGTCTGGACTGTACCAGGTGTGAGGGTCTGGACTGTACCTTGGGGTAAGAGTCTGGACTGTACCAGGTGTGAGGGTCTGGACTGTACCATATGTAAGGGTCTGGACTGTACCTTGGGGTAAGGGTCTGGACTGTACCTTGGAGTAAGGGTCTGGACTGTACCTTGGGGTAAGAGTCTGGACTGTACCTTGGGGTAAGGGTCTGGACTGTACCTTGGGTAAGGATCTGGACTGTACCATGGGTAAGGATCTGGACTGTACCATGGGTAAGGATCTGGACTGTACCATGGGTAAGGATCTGGACTGTACCTTGGAGTAAGGGTCTGGACTGTACACTTGGGGTAAGGGTCTGGACTGTACCTTGGGTAAGGATCTGGACTGTACCTTGGAGTAAGGATCTGGACTGTACCATGGGTAAGGATCTGGACTGTACCTTGGAGTAAGGATCTGGACTGTACCATGGGTAAGGATCTGGACTGTACCTTGGAGTAAGGATCTGGACTGTACCTTGGAGTAAGGATGTGGACTGTACCATGGGTAAGGATCTGGACTGTACCTTGGAGTAAGGATCTGGACTGTACCATGGGTAAGGATGTGGACTGTACCTTGGAGTAAGGATCTGGACTGTACCATGGGTAAGGATCTGGACTGTACCTTGGGGTAGTATCCAGGGTAGAGCTTCTCGGTGACGGGGACGATGTACTCTTTGAGGAATTTGAGCCACTCCTTTTCAAAGCCGACCTGGTTCATGTGGATGTCGACAGTCGGGACGTTTTCATAGCCGCCGGTGAGACGCTCGTCCTGATCGAACACAGAAAACACAAAAACGTTTACCTCCCGGCACTCTTCTCTGTCCGTCTTTGGCAGACTTTCTGAAATGTGGCGCACCTTGTGGTTTCCTCCGGACCACTCGCCGTGGTCCTCCATGGTCTCGACCATGTGATCACACATCTTTTCAGAGAAAGCTGGGAACCAGTACACATCTGGACAGGGCTGAAAACAGACAGGATTCCATTACACCCCAGATGTCCTGAGCTCAGTATAGGTCATCTGGACTGCTCCATGTTGGATAAATTCACCTGCTCCACAAACTTCTCGTCCTCCTCAAAGATCCGGGAGTAGTTCTCGTGGATGTACTTCTCCCTCCAGTCCTGCAGACACACAGTTACACACTCAGCCCGGGCTTTAGTCCATCACCTTTACTCCATCACCGGTTGGTGTGCGTCGCACTCACCATGGGGTTGTCGAAGATCTGCCACATGTCCGGGTGCAGCTTGGACGTGTTGAAGTTGGTAGACGCCACCAGGCGACCGAACTCATCGCGGTTGGACACATACATGAAGATGCCCTGTGGACACACATGTGGGTTATGCTCTGTTTAAATGTCCCACCCTGGGATCAGGTGCTACACAACTTGTTCTTAACTAGTTCTTAACTGGTTCTTAACTGGTTCTTAACTAGTTCTCAACTAGTCATTAACTAGTTATTAACTGGTTCTTAACTAGGTCTCAACTAGTTATTAACTAGTTCTTAACTAGTTCTCAACTAGTTATTAACTCGTTCTTAACTAGTTATCAACTAGTTCTTAACTAGTTAAGAACTAGTTAATAACTAGTTGAGACCTAGTTAAGAACCAGTTAATAACTAGTTCTTAACTAGTTATCTTGAATGGTTGTTTCCTCTTATTTTGTGGATTTTTATGACCCATAAAAAGTGTGTAAAGATGTGAAGTTCTGCCCCATTTCTTACTTTATACGATTTTATATCACACGGTGTCATTATTTATGGAACAAAAACTGTGTGTGAGAAACTAAGTGAACCCTTCCTGCTTCCATAGGAACTCAGAGGGTCAGCAGCAGCCACAACACGGATGTAATAAAAAGCAGAAAACATCCCGTACCTGGTCCCGGATGCTGCTGCAGAACACCATGTCCGGGTCCATGCCCTCGTTCACGTACAGGCTCACCTGGGACAGCTTGGAGCGCAGCACGCTGCCTTTGATCAGGTACGTCTGGGTGAGGTAGGGCACGTTCCACAGGCCTCTGCGCGCACACACACACACACAGCTGTAAACATCTGGCGGTCAGAAAGGCGACGCCCCCCCCCCCCTGCGAGCGGGACTCACATCCTCTTTCCCTGCACGATCTCGATGTAATCCTCAGACCTGGAGTAGAACCCTTCGGGACTCAGAGCGCCCCAGAAGTTGCTCCACAGCTTCCCGTGTTTGGACAGCATGGGAGCTATGACCGACCTGAGAGAGAGACATGGATGTTACCGTGACGACACACGCGTGAGAACACCTGAGGGCGGAGCCGACGTACTTGTTTTCCTCCATCAGTATCCTCAAAGTGTCGGGGTTGGTCAGGGCCACGTCCGAGTCGATGCTGAAGAAGAAGTCGCAGTCTGGATCCTTCTTACACGCCTCGCTGCTCACATGCACACGCACACGCACGCACATACACACGCACACGCAGACACACACATATACACACACACACACACACGGAAACACACACAATAAGATTCAGTGTTCCACACAGATCACAGTCACCTGAAGCTTCGGCTCCAGATTTGGTGAAGTTCTGATCCAACAGGTTCTGTGAGATCCTGGTGGTTCTGCCCACCAGGATCAGGCTGAAGCGGACTTTCTGCCACACTCACACTGCCATGGTTCTGGCCTTGGCCTCCTGGAGGTTCTCCTCGGGTCCCACCAGCACGGCCTCAGGGAACAGAGACCTGTGGCGCTCCCAGAAGCGCTGGATGTGGCGCTCGTGGTACACCACCTGCACACAGAAAATATATGTTTGGGATCATGACGGTGGCTTGCAAAAAAAGCCATCACTAGGAAATGGATGAAGGCAGAGGAGCCTAAAAGGGAAGATCGGGTTGACGTAATGCACAATATTTATATGATGGAAAGGTTGACATTTTCCATCAGATTAGAATCTGGCAAATTTAAGAATTACTGGAAAAATTGGTTGGACTTTGTTTCGTGCATTGAGGTCAGATGTTGTTGAATAAAACTCCGGGGACAGGAGGAACCCTTACATAGCTACAGATTGTATATAGTTCATTTGCAGGTAAATTTAAATGAGAAGAAGGAACAGTAAATGCCAGGTACTGAAAGTGTTAGGGCAGGTTGAAATACATAAAGGAAAGAAAGGTTATAATGCTTCAACACAGATACAGAATGTGGGAACAATAGTTTGTTGAATACGGGAAGGATAACGTGAAAAATTTGGAATTGTGGTTGTTCACCTGTATGGAAAACAAAAACTCTCCAAAAAGAACCCTCCAGAACCCACCAGGTGTGTGTTTCTGCAGGAGGAGCGCATGTGTGTGTGTGCACGTGCACGGCTTACGTTGTTGTGGATGAAGAGGCGGATCCTGGCGGTGGGGTAGTTCAGCGTAGCGAACCGGTCCAGGAACTCCTCCATAAAGGGAGTCGGGTGTTCGATAAAAACAGCGACGTACACCAGCGGCATCTCCTGGTCCTGAACACATGCACACGCACACGCACACGCACACACACACACACACACACACACACACACACACACACACACACACACACACACACTTCAGACACCCTGCAACACAACACACGTCCTCCAGTGACATCATCAGGTGAGGGCACCTACAGGTACGTCGTTGAAGAAGACCAGGTCGTCGTCACAGTTTCCGCAGCCGTTCTCGTAGGTCCACGCCGTCGGGACGTAGTTGGCGAGGTAGTTAAGCTGCAGCTGCACGCACACACACACACACACACACACACACACACACACCTGATCAGACTTTAATGCTTTACACAGTGAAATCTGAGCCACGTATATAAAATTCCCACAATGCAGTTGGGTTAGGGCCAACATTAAAGCTCAATTTGAAGCGAGAGCCGGTTTTGTCCTTAATCATCCCACTGAGAGCCCTCAGGTGCTCTGGGGGCCTGTGATTGGCTGCTTACCTTGGTGGGTCCGTTGCCGTGGATGATGACAGGAAGTGTGTCGTAGGCGACGTTCCTCACTCTGACCTTTGCCCTCTCAAACTTCAGCACCACCTCGTCTGTGAGACACAGTAAAGCACGTTAGAGCGACCTGCTGACCCCTGCAGACCCCTGCAGACCCACACTGACCCCTGCAGACCCCTGCAGACTGACCCCTGCAGACCCCTGCAGACCCACACTGACCCCTGCTGACCCACACTGACCCCTGCAGACCCCTGCTGACCCCTTCTGACCCCTGGTGACCCCTTCAGACCCCTGCAGACCCCTGCAGACCCCTGCTGACCCCTGCTGACCCCTTCAGACCCCTGCAGACTGACCCCTGCAGACCCCTGCAGACCCCTGCAGACCCCTGCTGACCCCTGCTGACCCCTTCAGACCCCTGCAGACTGACCCCTGCAGACCCCTGCAGACCCCTTCAGACCCCTGCAGACCCCTGCTGACCCCTGCAGACCCCTGCTGACCCCTGCTGACCCCTGCAGACCCCTGCTGACCCCTGCAGACCCCTGCAGACCCCTGCTGACCCCT
>NC_134524.1:1325143-1355143 GCF_027942865.1 Odontesthes bonariensis
AGTCCTTCTTCTCAGAGTGTTTGAGCAGCTCCTTCTTCAGCCATCTCACCTTCTGACCTCCGCCCACCGTCCGAGCCACGTCGCCCCCCTTCCAGTCCTCGCCCAGCCCGAGTACCTGCACATTTGGAGACATTTAGAGTCCCTGAAGCCTTTCACAGAGCGCGTGTGTGTGTGTGTGCATGTGTGTGTGCATGTGTGCGTCCATGTGTCACCTTCACAGTGTAGTTGAACTCTCTGGCCGTCCTCATAAAGCGCTTGAAGCCGTCCGTCTCCTCTGTTGCCGCGGTGAGCACCAGCAGGTTGTCTGCACACACATATTTATCAGCTGATCAGAGATCAATCAGTATGAGATCATAGATCAATCAGCTGATCAGAGATCAATCAGCTGATCAGAGATCAATCAGCATGAGATCAATCAGCTGATCAGAGATCAGTCAGCAGAACTCTGACTCTGGCAGTTCACGGCTCTGTGGTTAAACGGCGTGCTGGTTGCCACGCTCACAGCGAGCCTCTGACCAATCAGCTGACCACGGGTCAGCAGGAGGCCTCGGGGGGGGGGGGGGAGGGGGGGATCACACAGGAAGTAAAGGGGCGGAGCTCTCCTGGCTCCGCCCCCATCACCTCAGAGTGAAATTCCAGAGAAGTTGAGGAGAAAAGGGCAGAAAGAGGAGGAGGAGGGGTGACAAAAGCCTCCTTGTCCTCCTCCTCTTTCCTCTGTTCCACCCGAACATGAGTCCGTGTGACTGAGGAGGAGGGTTCCCTGCAACTGCCAGCTGCCATCCTGCAAACATACTAGCATCCACAGATACCAGCATCCAGAGATACCGGCATCCAGAGATACCGGCATCCAGAGATACCGGCATCCAGAGATACTAGCATCCACAGATACCAGCATCCAGAGATACCGGCATCCAGAGATACCGGCATCCAGAGATACCGGCATCCAGAGATACCGGCATCCAGAGATACCGGCATCCAGAGATACCGGCATCCAGAGATACCGGCATCCAGAGATACCGGCATCCAGAGATACCGGCATCCAGAGATACCGGCATCCAGAGATACCGGCATCCACAGATACCAGCATCCACAGATACCGGCATCCAGAGATACCGGCATCCACAGATACCGGCATCCAGAGATACCGGCATCCAGAGATACCGGCATCCAGAGATACCGGCACCCACAGATACCAGCACCCACAGATACCGGCATCCAGAGATACCGGCATCCAGAGATACCGGCATCCAGAGATACCGGCACCCAGAGATACCGGCACCCAGAGATACCGGCACCCAGAGATACCGGCACCCAGAGATACCGGCACCCAGAGATACCGGCACCCAGAGATACCGGCACCCAGAGATACCGGCACCCAGAGATACCGGCACCCAGAGATACCGGCACCCAGAGATACCGGCACCCAGAGATACCGGCACCCAGAGATACCGGCACCCAGAGATACCGGCACCCAGAGATACCGGCACCCAGAGATACCGGCATCCAGAGATACCGGCATCCAGAGATACCGGCATCCACAGATACTAGGATCCACAGATACTAGCATCCACAGATACTAGCATCCACAGATACCAGCATCCACAGATACCAGCATCCACAGATACCAGCATCCACAGATACCAGCATCCAAAGATACCAGCATCCACAGATACCAGCATCCACAGATACCAGCATCCAAAGATACCAGCATCCAAAGATACCAGCATCCAAAGATACCAGCATCCAGAGATACTAGCATCCACAGATACTAGCATCCACAGATACCAGCATCCACAGATACCAGCATCCACAGATACCAGCATCCACAGATACCAGCATCCAAAGATACCAGCATCCAAAGATACCAGCATCCAGAGATACCAGCATCCAGAGATACCAGCATCCAGAGATACTAGCATCCAGAGATACTAGCATCCAGAGATACTAGCATCCAGAGATACCAGCATCCACAGATACCAGCATCCACAGATACCAGCATCCACAGATACCAGCATCCACAGATACCAGCATCCACAGATACCAGCATCCACAGATACCAGCATCCAGAGATACTAGCATCCAGAGATACCAGCATCCAGAGATACCAGCATCCACAGATACCAGCATCCACAGATACCAGCATCCAGAGATACTAGCATCCAGAGATACCAGCATCCAGAGATACCAGCATCCAGAGATACTAGCATCCACAGATACTAGCACCCAGAGATACCAGCATCCAGAGATACTAGCATCCAGAGATACCAGCATCCACAGATACCAGCACCCAGAGATACCAGCATCCAGAGATACCAGCATCCAGAGATACCAGCATCCAGAGATACCGGCATCCAGAGATACCAGCATCCAGAGATACCAGCATCCAGAGATACCGGCATCCAAAGATACCAGCATCCAGAGATACCAGCATCCAGAGATACCGGCATCCAGAGATACCGGCACCCAGAGATACCGGCATCTAGCCTGATAAACCAGCCTAAATGGATTGGATGTCTAATTTAGTCTGGCACCGATCAATGGATACAACGGAACATTGTTGATGAGCACAACCCGTTGTCTTTCAAACCGCGTCTGTGCCTATAGGCCAACGCTCTGACCAATCAGCGCAACTGACTGTGACGTAGTAAGCGCGACAGAAAGCTTTGGTGGGAGGGGACTCTTCCAAAACTGATGCCAAGCACAGATTCTATAATAGGACAGATACGCCACTCACGGTGCATTTCCGGTTTCCAACGAGGCGATTTTGGTTGCAGTTCCACCCTCTTTCCACGTGGGGCGCCCAATTTTGGAGACCAGAATGAATGGAGTCCTATGGAGCTATACGCCCTTTCGTGCCCTTATCTCAAGATATAATTTTTTCTCTAGTAATTCGAATGTTGTTTTCGAAAGAGGATATTTAGAAAATACCCATGGCTGAGTTTTAGATTTTTAGAGCCACTCATTTGCTTAAAAAAAGGATTTGAAGTGTATATGACGTCATACATAGCTGGTCGACCAGCTGTCATTAGCACAATGCTAGCGCGTTGTGGACAACAAGAAGCCAACCAGTAAGAAATCAAAGGGATATATGTACTCGTTCAGTAGATTTTTTACTTGAAACCCATGTTGAGCTCTCAGAAACTACATTCAAATCTGAGCGCTCTTGAGGAGACTTAGGTGAAACTGACCATTTGTAGCATCTAGCTCCATTGGGCCCCATTCATTCTGGTCTCCACCGACGCTCCCAGTGGAATTCTGGTGGAACTGCAGCCAAAAAGCCGGTACAATGGGGCTTAATACAGAGTGGCAAGGCTGTTCGTTATAATGGCTGTGTGCCAAGGCTGAATCAAACGAGCACTGTTCCATTGCCGCCGCCATCTTTCTTGTTGTGCTTTCGCTTGTCTATGTTCGCTTCCACTGCCCAACGTCGCACTGCTCTGTCGTCACTCCCTCAGAACCCTCTGGCCCGCCCGCGTTGATTCAAAACACATCTCTGCGTTGTGATTGGTTTAGTTGCCATCTGCCAGATTCAGGGCAGTATTTTCAAAATGACAAGTGGATCGAGGCCAGACCCAACCGCAGGCAAAACATTTTGCCGTCCAGCAGTTGGCGCTGGTTTTCCAGGCTAACCGGCATCCACAGATACTAGCATCCACAGATACCGGCATCCAAAGATACTAGCATCCAGAGATACACCTGCATCACACCTGCCTGCAGCCCACCTGCAGCCCACCTGCCTGCAGCCCACCTGCCTGCAGCCCACCTGCCTGCAGCCCACCTGCCTGCAGCCCACCTGCCTGCAGCCCACCTGCAGCCCACCTGCCTGCAGCCCACCTGCCTGCAGCCCACCTGCCTGCAGCCCACCTGCCTGCAGCCCACCTGCCTGCAGCCCACCTGCAGCCCACCTGCCTGCAACACACCTGCATGCAGCCCATCTGTTCCCATCCACCCTGTAAAAACACCACCAGAAGCTGGAGCTGTCTGTCAACGCTCCAACACCAAAGACCTTCATTAATGCTTTAATACATGTATTAATGCTTTAATACATGTATTAAACTCATTAATGTGTGATTAATGTGAGATGTTTCACATTTATTTACAACTGACTGACAATAATCCAACCTGAAAGACTGTAATTAATCAGCATTTAACATGTGTTGGTTTGAAGATGACAGTAATTCTGAGAAGGTTCGGGTAATAACAGGTAATAACGGGTAATAACAGTTAATAACAGCAGGAAGCTGCAACATTAGCTGCAGGAAACGCAGCTCGGAGCCTTAAATTCCTGCTGATTAGCCTCCGGCTCAGTTAAAAAGTTTAACAGCTCCTCTGAGTGGCTCCAAACTGCTTCAAACAGAACAAAAGTCCAACCTAACCCGCTCCCTGACACCACAACCAGCCGTGGAGGTAATTAACAGCGTAATTAGGAACAGTTAGCGCAGAGACCCGGAGCCGCGGAGCTCCATCGGGTCATGGTGGTCCGCCTGGCCGAACCCAGGACACCGCGGGGCGGCCTTACCTGGAGAGAGCCTCCGCTGTTCGGCCCGCGCGGAGCTCAAGAAGCAGGCGAGAGCCACGATGGAGAAGAAGCAGAAGGACGACATGTTAGCTGCTGATAAAACCGTAAAAAAACCGCCGGGTTCTGACTGCCAACCGTTACTTTATCTCCCTCCTTCTGGACTAACTGTCTTCACTCCATCAGCCTTCTCCTCTGTTTAGATCTCGCGATACTTCCGCACATCACGTTATCCCGATGTCAACAAAGGCGATGAGAGCGGTAACCCAGCCTGTCCAGCCAATGAGAAGCCCAGGAGCTTTGATTGACGGACAGGTTGAGCAATCAGCACACAGAAAGCGGCTCCGTGCCAGCCAATCAGCTGCCGACAAATGGAAACGACGTAGCAGTGATTTTTTGTTTCCTGTTTTTTTCAAAGGCAGAAAGTTCGTGAAAAAGATCTGAATCTTTGCCACGTGTGTGACATTCCACAGAAGAAGGAGAGAGTCACGCGGCGTGAACAGACAGACACACCTTTAAGAAATGTACATCTGTCTGTTGGAGCCCAAATATCCAGTTTACACCAAGTTATTACACGTTTTACAGAAACTTCTGCACTCAAACAGCTCATCACTGCTTCGCCCGATAGGTTTGGAATAATATTGAATTATATTGGGATTTTAAAAAGGTGATGGGTTTAACATGTAGGAGAACTAACCCACAGCCTTTCCCTGTGTGTTATAAATGCACTATTTCATTAATACTTTGTGCATATATTTTTATTATTTTACATTTTATTATATATATATATATATATATATATATATATATATATATATAAAAGGAAAATGAATAAATGCATCTAAAAAAATAAATAAATCAGAATAGATTTTATTGCCAAGTCATTTTCACATCACGAGGAATTTCGCCTGCTCAGTTTGGTGCAATAAAATAATAAGAAGAAATAATAATAAATAAATAAATAATAATAAAAATAAATAAATAATATATATATATATATATATATATATATATATATATATTTTTTTTTTTTTAATATATTGGGATTTTAAAAAGGTGATGGGTTTAAAATGTAGGAGAACTCACCCACAGCCTGTCCCTGTGAGTTATAAATGCAATGTTTTACTAATACTAATAACTTATACTTTGTACATATATTTTTATTATTTTACATTTTATTATATATATATATTAATATATATATATTTTTAAAAAAAGGAAAATGAATAAACACATTTAAATAAAAAAATCAGAATCAGAAAAGATTTTATTGCCAAGTCATTTTCACATCACGAGGAATTTCGCCTGGTCAGTTTGGTGCAATAAAATAATAATAATAAGACATAATAATAAGAAATAAATAAATAATAATAAAAAAAATAAAAAAAATAAATATATATATATATATATATATATATATATTTTTTTTTTATTATTATTATTATTATTATTGCACCAAACTGACCAGGCGAAATTCCTCGTGATGTGAAAATTACTTGGCAATAAAATCTTTTCTGATTCTGATTTATTTATTTAAATGTGTTTATTCATTTTCCAACGTAAACAAACACCAAACTCCAACACAACACACAATGACTCAGTTACACACAATCAGTATCCATATCGATAAAGACAGTAAAAAAGAAGCACATACATGGGTAAATAAAAGAAAAGAAAAATGGCTGCACACAGTGTGTCCCGTTATTATGGCCTGCCACAGAATCCCTGTAAAAGAATGGAAGATACATTTGGGTCCAAGTAATTCAAATAAGGTTTCCAAACTTCAAAAAAATTGGTTGGAGTTTGAATTTGATTCGCAAGTCGAGTATTCCAGAGGCACCAACTCAAACAGCACTTTATGCCGTCCTTAACATTTGGTTCCTTATTGCTAATCCACTGCAATAAATATATTCTTCCTCGCTGCAAATGTAAGAACTTTGATTTGTTAACCTCACACCTTTAGCAGGAATCTGATTCTGATTTTAGTGAGATAAACCCAGATGAGACAGAAGCTCTCCTCCCCGTTAGAAGATGAACTTTCCTTAAAGACCCAGCCTGAGTCCTGATTTCCTTCTGTTCCTGGAACCTTTAAAGTGTCCTGATCAGCTGTTTTACTTTGTTCAGCCACTTAACTCTGAGCTGTGAACCATTCAGGCAGGAAAAAGGCTCCTAACTCAAGGGATGAACCAGTGTTGGGTCCAACTTAGCAAAGAAGCCGTTTAAAACTGGATCTTTAGGCACTTTGTTCCCAGCAGCCTGTCACAGAGACACATCATCTGTTCCCATTTCTTTAGCTGCATCTGTGAAAAACAGCTTCATAGTTTCAACTTTTTTCTACATTTACGTTTAAAACTGCTTTCAGTTACCAAAAGAGTCAAATTAATATAAGAAATTCAGTTTAAAAAAATCCTCAGATGGTCACAGCTTCCCTTTTCCTCCGAGGAGGGAAGCGATCCTCGGTGAACTTCCCCAAAGAATGCAGCAAATACGCCGAGGGTCACACCAACAGCTCCACCCAACAGAGCATCTAACACAGCTCCATCTAACACAGCTCCATCTAACACAGCTCCATCTAACACAGCTCCATCTAACACAGCTCCACCCAACAGAGCATCTAACACAGCTCCATCTAACAGAGCTCCATCTAACACAGCTCCACCCAACAGAGCATCTAACACAGCTCCATCTAACACAGCTCCACCCAACAGAGCATCTAACACAGCTCCATCTAACACAGCTCCATCTAACAGAGCTCCATCTAACACAGCTCCATCTAACAGAGCTCCATCTAACACAGCTCCATCTAACAGAGCTCCATCTAACACAGCTCCATCTAACACAGCTCCATCTAACACAGCTCCATCTAACACAGCTCCACCTAACACAGCTCCATCTAACACAGCTCCATCTAACACAGCTCCATCTAACACAGCTCCATCTAACACAGCTCCATCTAACACAGCTTCAGAAGAGTTCAATAGAACAGAAAACGACATTAAGGATAAAAGAGCTCAGAGCAGATATTCACTTTAAAGCTGCTCAGAACTGAACTAACTCTGGTTCTGCCTCAGATTCTGGGTTTATGTTCATGTTGGAACATGTTTCAGTGAATCTCTGCAGCTGTTACCATGGAAACATCTGCAGATATTCACTTTAAAGCTGCTCAGAACTGAACTAACTCTGGTTCTGCCTCAGATTCTGGGTTTATGTTCATGTTGGAACATGTTTCAGTGAATCTCTGCAGCTGTTACCATGGAAACATCTGCAGATATTCACTTTAAAGCTGCTCAGAACTGAACTAACTCTGGTTCTGCCTCAGATTCTGGGTTTATGTTCATGTTGGAACATGTTTCAGTGAATCTCTGCAGCTGTTACCATGGAAACATCTGCAGATATTCACTTTAAAGCTGCTCAGAACTGAACTAACTCTGGTTCTGCCTCAGATTCTGGGTTTATGTTCATGTTGGAACATGTTTCAGTGAATCTCTGCAGCCGTTACCATGGAAACATCTGCAGATATTCACTTTAAAGCTGCTCAGAACTGAACTAACTCTGGTTCTGCCTCAGATTCTGGGTTTATGTTCATGTTGGAACATGTTTCAGTGAATCAGCTGCTTCCTGTTACCATGGAAACATAAACAGGATTAGATAAGATTCCTCAAACTGTAATTTGCTGCTGATTTATCCTTTTGAACAGAGAAATCATTCACGGAACACAGCTCACAGCTGCGCATGCGTTCAGGGAACCGGGACGTCCGCTCACCTGCTCCTTGTTGCCATAGTAACGCAAAAACAGGGCTGACTCGGAGCTCTTTGGACGCTTTCGTGGCTCCAGATTCGTGATTCGGCGTGTTTTCCGTCCTCAGGAGATGCAGCGGCCGCGGTACTTCACCCCCTCCCAGGTGGCAGCGCACAACACCGCGGCCGACTTCTGGGTGTCGTTCCTGGGTAAAGTGTGCGACCTGAGCCCGCTGATGAGCCGCCTGGAAGGTGAACGGCTTTATTTATTTGTTTATTTGTTTATTAACGGAGTGTGGGGGGTGTATCAGGTCTGTGTGTGTGTGTGTGTGGAGGGTTTTAAAGGTAAACCACTGAACTGTTTCCACATTTGAGCGGTTTATGTGTCTTTCACCTGGAGTTTGAACGGTTCCTTTGCGTAATGACGCACAGCTTCTGTGTCCCTCTGCGCTGCTGTGGCTGAGCTCAGCTGCTCGGGCTGCAGGCAGCAGCTCCCTGTCACAGCAAACATTCCCTTCCAGCCATTTGTTCCCATAATTGCAAGTCAGAAATGTTGTTAGGCAGTCGATCCCTCCCTTTGAAACTTTGCCTGAGCACCACATCTTTTATGACCTCATGTCCAAACCTCCAAACGCTTGATCCCTCACTTTGTTCACCTTTTCAGTCTGGCAGCCCCTTCCCTCCATATCAAAGAAGCCTGGGTATCAATGCCAGATTTATTCACTTTAAAGTCATTCACCGGCAGTGGTGTCAAAAGTACACACATTTGTTACTTAAGTTGAAGTATATTACTGCAGTTTAAAAACACTCTGGTAAAAGTTGAAGTATCAACTTGACCTCTTTACTCAAGTAAAAGTGAAAAAGTATGTGCTCCAAAACCTACTTAAAGTATAAAAGTATAAAGTAACCTTTAAATAAAAAAAAACATTGGGCCAAGGATGAGGAAGGTCTTGTTGGTCTCCGTCTCCATCTCCCGATACGCTCTCGCCTGTGTCCGACCTTTCAGACATTTCGCCATCTTTTTCTGAATCCCACATTGTGGCGTGGCACACACTTCGCGCAGCTTTGCGTTTGCAGTTTGTAGAACACCTGCTTGCTTCTGACGAATGACGATTTCCTTGTGTGTCAGCACAAATTTGACGAATAGCCTAACCGATGAGTGTTTGCGTTATATTATTCATCCAATTACACTCGTTCTCACTAGGTGTGGATGGCGCCACTGATCTGTATTGGATGACACACATGACGTGAAATACATAAACATTAAACTGAAGCCAAGAGTAACGAGGCTGTTTGTTTTGAAAATGTAAGGAATAGAAAGTACAGATACTTGTGTGAAAATGTAATGAGTAGAAGTCGGAAGTAGGCAGAAAAATAAGTAATGGAGTAAAGTACAGATACTTAAAAAGTGTACTTAAGTACAGTAACGAAGTATTTGTACTTCGTTACTTGACACCTCTGTTCACCGGTTACATTTCTCTGAGACCAAACTGAACAGGATGTTCCCTCTGTTTCTGCTACCTGTGATAAATGCAAATTATACGACGGGACTCTGGGTCACCTTCTCTGGCCCTCAGCTTCGGAGTTTTTGGGACTTTTTCCACTTGTACAGTAATAAGCAGCTTCGGTTGAAACTTGGCATCCCGGTTGATTCCACTTCTGTGTTATTTCACACATGTTCACATATACAGTATATATATATGTATACTGTATATATATATATATATATATATATATATATATGCACTGTAACAAAATATCCTGTTAAATTACAGTAAACTACTGGTCTGTCTAGTTTGGTGCTTTCAGTTTGAGAGTCCGGATGAAAACTAATTCTTCTCGTTATTGTGTCCTCAATCTTAAATAGTTTTTGTTTCTAAGTTTTATTAATTTGTTAAACGGTGTCATGCACCAAAAAGGTGCCCAGCCCACATGGGCTTACAAGACACACCATAAGTAATAAAAAGCAATAGAGATCCTGATCTCAATGGGCTTTTATCTGGTTAAATAAAGGTTAAATTAAAAAAATTAAAAATAGTCAAAAGAACATCTCCATAATTGCTAATCCAACGTATACGGTCCTCAGTAGACAACAACCAGTGGTGTAGTCTACCTTTTTGAGGTGGGTATACTGTATAGTTGGCCAGTCATAGGCCCGTGGTACCAAACTAGGGGTCGGGACCCCTCGGGACCAATAGTAGCCCCTTAATGCACGCCGTACCTCCAGTGGCGCGCTGTAATAGTCATTGAAAAGTTAAGTACCATAGTACTACAATACTATGACATAACACAGGGCTTTTAATAATGCACTACGACTTGGTCATTGCCATTCTGGTAACAGCACATTTATAATGCTGTGTTAAGGGACAAACATGTTTGTGGGGTCGCAGCTTTGCACTTACCTGCCCCTTGCATGCATGAGGGACAGGATGAGGGACATCATAAACTCACTTTGATTGTGTGGACTGTGTGCTGTGTATCTCAGTGGCAATGGGACTCCCTGTGGCACTTAATCTTTGTACTCATCCCTCATAGAGCGAGGCCTAACAGAGTGATTGTTTTAAAGCAGCAGAACACCATCACATCTTGAGAGAGGTTGTTTTATATATATATATATACACAAGGGCTGTCAGAATTAATTAATTGTAATATATATATGTGTATTACATTCGTTTATATATGTAATATACATAAAAAAATATATATACACACAAATCCATTTTAGTTTTCCACCTTCCACTCCTATAGGGCGCGCTGTTGTGCGTTAGAGAATCACCGCTTTCAACTAATACAAAGAAGAAGAGTTTCTATGGGACGTTATTGTCAAACAACTGTGAATCGCTGGGAGATTGACTGACTGCCGCAATTTCCGAATGAATGCTATTCTGAAGTGTTGTCGTTGTATTGTTAAATTATAACAAGGCTTCCATGAGAAGTGGTAGTTGATGAAACGTGGCTGTGCAATTCTAAATGTTGAAAAACGAATTTTAGGTGGGTATACTGAGCATTTTAGGTGGGTATACTGAGCATTTTAGGTGGGTATACTGAGCATTTTAGGTGGGTATACTGAGCATTTTAGGTGGGTATACGGAAATCCACCAAAAAAAGAGGTGGGTATACGCCGTATACCTGCGTTCAACGTAGACTACACCACTGACAACAACCACACTCAGACATAAAGTTGGTGAGCTTCCAAAACATATTGGGCTAAATAAAACACTTTTTCGCTAAACAAATATGTTAGTCTGCACTCATCGGACATCGAAAACAAATCATGACATTCCAAGGTCAATTTAAGTAAGAGCTTAAAGGGCCGTGTATACTCTCGCAGCAGTGTGTCGCAGACATGACGCAGTTATTTTTGATTTATGCCCAATTTTGAAGCGCGGTCTGCGCTATGGGTGTGGTGGGTGGCGTGTTTCTCTTCCGGTTACGGAGGTCATTCAACAACAATGGCGACTGGACGAATGCGCACTTTGATTGAGATGCAGCTGATCGATCTAGAAATAGAAGAAATATTGCTACTACTGGAGCTGGCAGAGAGGCCAAAGAATCGTCACGGTTAGCACGGTTAGCGTCACCATTAGCCGGTTAGCAAACCGGAAATAAGCATAGTGTAGAGCGGATGTAGAGTTGACCAATCAGAGGCCTCCTTTCTCTCCTCCCTGCGACGATATCTGCGGCACTGTCTGTGGGTAAAGCCTGGTTTATAGTCGGTAACGCAAGACACAACGCAAGACGCAAGACAAAACGCAAGACACAACACAAGCCCTTGCGCGGTTGCAAGCCCCCCCTTGCGTGCTTGCGTGTGTCACCTCAATTTTCTAAACTTCACGCAAGACGCCAGACCCGAGCAGAGCTATAGAGTATCCACTCTGGACGCGAGCACAAGCCACTATCTAGTCCAGCCGGCTAGTTGCTAGCATGGCCCTATTCCAGCCACGTGATTGGTTCAGCGCGGTGCAACTCTCGTTCTGATTGGCTGTTCGTGTTGTCTGTCAAAAGATGGACGAATGGAATCTATGGAAAAGTATATCGACCATGTTTCATATCTCTTTCGAGGAAAAGTTATTCATCGATAGCTATCGTTATCGTTTTATCTCCCAGCCCTATCTGCACATGTACAGATATACAGTTATTCATTCTATGAAAATACTATCTGTAACAAACGTTCAATTAAAAAAAAAGAAAATAAACAAGCCACTATCTACATCACATCCGGCGGCGTGTTCATCTTCCGGTTTCATCCCCTAATAAAAGACCGCTGTTTTCAAACGCAGAGGTAGAAAGCGAAGAAGAAGAAGCATGAATCCCATAGACATAATATATATAATATATTATGTCTATGATGAATCCACTCAAAGAGAGACTTGCCGAAGAGCTCCTGGCCGTGAATTTCCTTCATTGTAGTAGGTTTGTCATTGAAAAAACCCGCTGCTCCACCTACTGTCCTGGCGGTGAATCGCCACGCAGCACACGCAAGCGCCGACAAAGCAAAATGAAGCATAAACGTCTTGAGCCAGTAACACAAGCGCAAGGGCAGTTAAAACAGCCATAACTTTACAATTTTGGGGAGGTGCACCAGAGTGTCTGCGTAAGGGGGGGGGCATGTCTGCGTTAACTGCGACACACACGACCTGGTTTCCGACCATAAACCGCCCTTTAGATACATGGTAAAAAAACCCACTGAGGCCTATTTTGTTTGAGATTTAATTACATTTTTTATTTTGCTCAGATGAACTATTAAACGGCTGAAGATCAAGTCTGATTTAAAGTTAACTGATAAAGAAAAAATACTATATTATACTGTAATAAATAAATAAATAAATAAATACTGCTTTTCACCGTAAGGTTTTACAGGAGCTTGCCGTTAATATTTTGTTCCTCAAAGATGTCAGAATTTACAGTATTCAACTGTATAAATGAAAAACGGTACAATACTGAGCCAAATATCCCGTATTTTTACAGCAATTTGTTACCTTATACAGCTGATCCCTGACAGTGTCCTGGTGATACTGGGTATTTTTTGTGTTTTACATGTGGTTTATACCTGAAAAACTTTATAAAAAAAGAGTTAAACAAACCATCCTGAACTCAGTTTGAGTCAGAAACAGCTCCGGGTGGTTGGACTGACATCATGTGTGTCTGCAGGCGACGTCCTGCTGCTGCCCATCATGGAGTGTGCAGGGAAGGACATCAGCTGCTGGTTTGACCCCAAAACCAAAGACGTGAGTGTTTAAACTTCCCATGAAATCAGATTCATGGCAGACAGAACGAGGTGTTGGTGCTGATGTGCATTATAAATGTATATATATATATATATATATATATATATATATATATATATATATATATATATATACACATGGTCTGTCCAAAGGACATTGTTCCAGAAGTCTTGTGGTTTGTTCAGCTGTTTTATAAGTTTTATTCACTGACTTTTATCACCTACTGAGGAGCAGATGATGTTCTTTGTGTCCTGAGAAATAAAACCTTACCACTGTAACCGTTTGTCCGTTTCCTGCTCCTGCATCTGAGGAATTTAACAATAGATCTACATTTCCCCCCCCCGTCTTCAGGTCCTGAGGTACGTGGATCCTCTGAGCAGCTGTGTCAGGTATTACACCCCCAGGGGGCGCTTCGTGCACGTGCCCCCCGCCGGTCCTCGCTCTGACTGGGACAGCGACATCGGCGAGCCGTGGTGGAAGGACCGGCGCTACGAGGTGGGGCTGCTGTCGGCTAAGACCAGGTGGATACGAGTCATCAACACGCTGACGTCGCAGGAGCAGCCGCTGCAGGTGAGGGCCTCGGTGCAGGTGCATTCTGGGTAAACTGGAGGACAGCGGCGGAATAAAAAGTCCGGATTCAGACTAACGTGGCCGTTCCTGGTTTCCCCCAGGTGTGCTCAGAGGAGACTCTGGAGGAGATCCTGCGGCGCTACCTGCCTCACAACTCTCACGCCCGCAGCTACACCTGGAAGCACCGCGGCGCCGTCCTGGACATGAGCCGGACGCTGAGCGAGAACGGCGTCGCAGACGAGGACGGCGAGCTCCAGCAGCTGCGACTGGACCGGGACCTGTTCCCGCCCGCCATCCTGCTCCACTTCAACGACGACCTCACAGAGGGCGTGTGAACAGATGTGCAAACATCTGCAAACAGACGTGCACACATCTGCAAATAGACGTGCAAACATCTGCAAACAGACGTACAAACATCTGGAAACAACATCTGCAAATAGACGTGCACACATCTGCAAACAGACGTGCGCACATCTGCAAACAGACGTGCACACATCTGCAAACAGACGTGCAAACATCTGTAAACAACATCTGCAAACAGACGTGCACACATCTGTAAACAGAAAAGCAAACATCTATAAAAAGACGTTCACATCTGCAGCTGTGACTCCTCCCTCTGCTCATGTTAAACAGATGTGCACACATCAGTAAAAAGACGTGCAAACAACTGTAAACAACAACTGTAAACAACATCTGTAAACAACATCTGTAAACAACATCTGTAAACAACATCTGTAAACAGACGTGCACACATCTGTAAATAACATCTGTAAACGGACGTGCAAACATCTGTAAACAGACGTGCAAACATCTGTAAATAACATCTGTAAACGGACGTGCAAATATCTGTAAATAACATCTGTAAACAGACGTGCAAACATCTGTAAAAAGACGTTCACATCTGTAGCTGTGACTCCTCCCTCTGTCCATGTTAAACAGATGTGCACACATCTGTAAAAAGACGTGCAAACAACTGTAAACAACATCTGTAAACAGACATGCACACATCTGTAAATAACATCTGTAAACAGATGTGCAAACATCTGTAAATAACATCTGTAAACAGACGTACAAATATCTAAATAACATTTGTAAACAGACGTGCAAACATCTGTGAAAAGACGTTCACATCTGCAGCTGTTACCTTCCCTCTGTCCATGTTAAACAGATGTGCACACATCTATAAATAACATCTGTAAACAGATGTAAACATCTGCCTTCTACAGAAGAATAAATGTTCTGCATCCTTGAATAAAATGTTTCTCCACAATCAGGACTGATTTCTGATCTCATCTCCACACGTCTTTATTCTCTCCAGCTTTAATCACTTCATCCTCGTCTGAAACATCTTCGTCTGAAACATCCTCGTCTGAAACATCTTCGTCTGAAACATCTTCGTCTGAAACATCTTCGTCTGAAACATCTTCGTCTTAAACATCTTCGTCTTAAACATCTTCGTCTTAAACATCTTCGTCTGAAACATCTTCGTCTTAAACATCTTCGTCTGAAACATCTTCGTCTGAAACATCTTCGTCTTAAACATCTTCGTCTGAAACATCTTCGTCTTAAACATCTTCGTCTTAAACATCCTCGTCTGAAACATCCTCGTCTGAAACATCTTCGTCTGAAACATCTTCGTCTGAAACATCTTCGTCTGAAACATCCTCGTCTGAAACATCCTCGTCTGAAACATCTTCGTCTGAAACATCTTCGTCTGAAACATCCTCGTCTGAAACATCTTCGTCTGAAACATCTTCGTCTGAAACATCTTCGTCTGAAACATCTTCGTCTGAAACATCTTCGTCTGAAACATCCTCGTCTGAAAAATCTTCGTCTGAAACATCTTCGTCTGAAACATCCTCGTCTGAAACATCTTCGTCTGAAACATCTTCGTCTGAAACATCTTCGTCTGAAACATCTTCGTCTGAAACATCCTCGTCTGAAACATCCTCGTCTGAAACATCTTCGTCTGAAACATCTTCGTCTGAAACATCCTCGTCTGAAACATCTTCGTCTGAAACATCTTCGTCTGAAACATCCTCGTCTGAAACATCTTCGTCTGAAACATCTTCGTCTGAAACATCCTCGTCTGAAACATCCTCGTCTGAAACATCTTCGTCTGAAACATCTTCGTCTGAAACATCTTCGTCTGAAACATCCTCGTCTGAAACATCTTCGTCTGAAACATCTTCGTCTGAAACATCTTCGTCTGAAACATCTTCGTCTTAAACATCTTCGTCTTAAACATCTTCGTCTTAAACATCTTCGTCTGAAACATCTTCGTCTTAAACATCTTCGTCTGAAACATCTTCGTCTGAAACATCTTCGTCTTAAACATCTTCGTCTGAAACATCTTCGTCTTAAACATCTTCGTCTTAAACATCCTCGTCTGAAACATCCTCGTCTGAAACATCTTCGTCTGAAACATCTTCGTCTGAAACATCTTCGTCTGAAACATCCTCGTCTGAAACATCCTCGTCTGAAACATCTTCGTCTGAAACATCTTCGTCTGAAACATCCTCGTCTGAAACATCTTCGTCTGAAACATCCTCGTCTGAAACATCTTCGTCTGAAACATCTTCGTCTGAAACATCTTCGTCTGAAACATCTTCGTCTGAAACATCTTCGTCTGAAACATCCTCGTCTGAAAAATCTTCGTCTGAAACATCTTCGTCTGAAACATCCTCGTCTGAAACATCTTCGTCTGAAACATCTTCGTCTGAAACATCTTCGTCTGAAACATCTTCGTCTGAAACATCCTCGTCTGAAACATCCTCGTCTGAAACATCTTCGTCTGAAACATCTTCGTCTGAAACATCCTCGTCTGAAACATCTTCGTCTGAAACATCTTCGTCTGAAACATCCTCGTCTGAAACATCTTCGTCTGAAACATCTTCGTCTGAAACATCCTCGTCTGAAACATCCTCGTCTGAAACATCTTCGTCTGAAACATCTTCGTCTGAAACATCTTCGTCTGAAACATCCTCGTCTGAAACATCTTCGTCTGAAACATCTTCGTCTGAAACATCCTCGTCTGAAACATCCTCGTCTGAAACATCTTCGTCTGAAACATCTTCGTCTGAAACATCTTCGTCTGAAACATCCTCGTCTGAAACATCTTCGTCTGAAACATCTTCGTCTGAAACATCCTCGTCTGAAACATCTTCGTCTGAAACATCCTCGTCTGAAAAATCTTCGTCTGAAACATCTTCGTCTGAAACATCTTCGTCTGAAACATCTTCGTCTGAAACATCCTCGTCTGAAACATCTTCGTCTGAAACATCTTCGTCTGAAACATCTTCGTCTGACACATCCTCGTCTGAAACATCTTCGTCTGAAACATCTTCGTCTGAAACATCTTCGTCTGAAACATCCTCGTCTGACACATCCTCGTCTGTAACATCCTCGTCTGAAACATCTTCGTCTGAAACATCTTCGTCTGAAACATCCTCGTCTGAAACATCTTCGTCTGAAACATCCTCGTCTGAAACATCTTCGTCTGAAACATCTTCGTCTGAAACATCCTCGTCTGAAACATCTTCGTCTGAAACATCCTCGTCTGAAACATCTTCGTCTGAAACATCCTCGTCTGAAACATCTTCGTCTGAAACATCTTCGTCTGAAACATCCTCGTCTGAAACATCCTCGTCTGAAACATCCTCGTCTGAAACATCTTCGTCTGAAACATCTTCGTCTGAAACATCCTCGTCTGAAACATCCTCGTCTGAAACATCTTCGTCTGAAACATCTTCGTCTGAAACATCCTCGTCTGAAAAATCTTCGTCTGAAACATCTTCGTCTGAAACATCCTCGTCTGAAACATCTTCGTCTGAAACATCTTCGTCTGAAATATCTTCGTCTGAAACATCTTCGTCTGAAACATCCTCGTCTGAAACATCCTCGTCTGAAACATCCTCGTCTGAAACATCTTCGTCTGAAACATCTTCGTCTGAAACATCTTCGTCTGAAACATCCTCGTCTGAAAAATCTTCGTCTGAAACATCTTCGTCTGAAACATCTTCGTCTGAAACATCTTCGTCTGAAACATCTTCGTCTGAAACATCCTCGTCTGAAAAATCTTCGTCTGAAACATCTTCGTCTGAAACATCCTCGTCTGAAACATCCTCGTCTGAAACATCTTCGTCTGACACATCTTCGTCTGAAACATCTTCGTCTGAAACATCCTCGTCTGAAACATCCTCGTCTGAAACATCCTCGTCTGAAACATCCTCGTCTGAAACATCTTCGTCTGAAACATCCTCGTCTGAAACATCTTCGTCTGAAACATCTTCGTCTGAAACATCCCCGTCTGAAACATCTTCGTCTGAAACATCTTCGTCTGAAACATCTTCGTCTGAAACATCCTCGTCTGAAACATCCTCGTCTGAAACATCCTCGTCTGAAACATCCTCGTCTGAAACATCTTCGTCTGAAACATCTTCGTCTGAAACATCTTCGTCTGAAACATCCTCGTCTGGAACATCTTCGTCTGAAACATCCTCGTCTGAAACATCTTCGTCTGAAACATCTTCGTCTGAAACATCCTCGTCTGAAACATCTTCGTCTGAAACATCTTCGTCTGAAACATCTTCGTCTGAAACATCTTCGTCTGAAACATCTTCGTCTGAAACATCCTCGTCTGAAACATCTTCGTCTGAAACATCTTCGTCTGAAACATCTTCGTCTGAAACATCTTCGTCTGAAACATCTTCGTCTGAAACATCTTCGTCTGAAACATCCTCGTCTGAAACATCTTCGTCTGAAACATCCTCGTCTGAAACATCTTCGTCTGAAACATCCTCGTCTGAAACATCTTCGTCTGAAACATCCTCGTCTGAAACATCCTCGTCTGAAACATCTTCGTCTGAAACATCCTCGTCTGAAACATCTTCGTCTGAAACATCTTCGTCTGAAACATCCTCGTCTGAAACATCCTCGTCTGAAACATCTTCGTCTGAAACATCCTCGTCTGAAACATCCTCGTCTGAAACATCTTCGTCTGAAACATCTTCGTCGGAAACATCTTCGTCTGAAACATCCTCGTCTGAAACATCTTCGTCTGAAACATCCTCGTCTGAAAAATCTTCGTCTGAAACATCTTCGTCTGAAACATCTTCGTCTGAAACATCTTCGTCTGAAACATCCTCGTCTGAAAAATCTTCGTCTGAAACATCTTCGTCTGAAACATCCTCGTCTGAAACATCCTCGTCTGAAACATCTTCGTCTGACACATCTTCGTCTGAAACATCTTCGTCTGAAACATCCTCGTCTGAAACATCCTCGTCTGAAACATCCTCGTCTGAAACATCTTCGTCTGAAACATCCTCGTCTGAAACATCTTCGTCTGAAACATCTTCGTCTGAAACATCCCCGTCTGAAACATCTTCGTCTGAAACATCTTCGTCTGAAACATCTTCGTCTGAAACATCCTCGTCTGAAACATCCTCGTCTGAAACATCTTCGTCTGAAACATCTTCGTCTGAAACATCCTCGTCTGAAACATCTTCGTCTGAAACATCTTCGTCTGAAACATCTTCGTCTGAAACATCTTCGTCTGAAACATCTTCGTCTGAAACATCTTCGTCTGAAACATCTTCGTCTGAAACATCTTCGTCTGAAACATCTTCGTCTGAAACATCCTCGTCTGAAACATCTTCGTCTGAAACATCCTCGTCTGAAACATCTTCGTCTGAAACATCCTCGTCTGAAACATCTTCGTCTGAAACATCCTCGTCTGAAACATCTTCGTCTGAAACATTCTCGTCTGAAACATCCTCGTCTGAAACATCTTCGTCTGAAACATCCTCGTCTGAAACATCTTCGTCTGAAACATCTTCGTCTGAAACATCTTCGTCTGAAACATCCTCGTCTGAAACATCCTCGTCTGAAACATCTTCGTCTGAAACATCCTCGTCTGAAACATCTTCGTCTGAAACATCCTCGTCTGAAACATCCTCGTCTGAAACATCCTCGTCTGAAACATCTTCGTCTGAAACATCTTCGTCTGAAACATCCTCGTCTGAAACATCTTCGTCTGAAACATCTTCGTCTGAAACATCTTCGTCTGAAACATCCTCGTCTGAAACATCTTCGTCTGAAACATTCTCGTCTGAAACATCTTCGTCTGAAACATCTTCGTCTGAAACATCCTCGTCTGAAACATCTTCGTCTGAAACATCCTCGTCTGAAACATCCTCGTCTGAAACATCTTCGTCTGAAACATCTTCGTCTGAAACATCTTCGTCTGAAACATCTTCGTCTGAAACATCTTCGTCTGAAACATCCTCGTCTGACACATCTTCGTCTGAAACATCTTCGTCTGAAACATCCTCGTCTGAAACATCTTCGTCTGAAACATCTTCGTCTGAAACATCCTCGTCTGAAACATCTTCGTCTGAAACATCTTCGTCTGAAACATCCTCGTCTGAAACATCTTCGTCTGACACATCTTCGTCTGAAACATCTTCGTCTGAAACATCCTCGTCTGAAACATCTTCGTCTGACACATCTTCGTCTGAAACATCTTCGTCTGAAACATCCTCGTCTGAAACATCTTCGTCTGAAACATCTTCGTCTGAAACATCTTCGTCTGAAACATCCTCGTCTGAAACATCTTCGTCTGAAACATCTTCGTCTGAAACATCTTCGTCTGAAACATCTTCGTCTGAAACATCTTCGTCTGAAACATCCTCGTCTGAAACATCCTCGTCTGAAACATCTTCGTCTGAAACATCCTCGTCTGAAACATCTTCGTCTGAAACATCCTCGTCTGAAACATCCTCGTCTGAAACATCTTCGTCTGACACATCTTCGTCTGAAACATCTTCGTCTGAAACATCTTCGTCTGAAACATCTTCGTCTGAAACATCTTCGTCTGAAACATCTTCGTCTGAAACATCCTCGTCTGAAACATCTTCGTCTGAAACATCTTCGTCTGAAACATCTTCGTCTGAAACATCTTCGTCTGAAACATCTTCGTCTGAAACATCTTCGTCTGAAACATCTTCGTCTGAAACATCCTCGTCTGAAACATCCTCGTCTGAAACATCTTCGTCTGAAACATCTTCGTCTGAAACATCTTCGTCTGAAACATCCTCGTCTGAAACATCTTCGTCTGAAACATCCTCGTCTGAAACATCCTCGTCTGAAACATCTTCGTCTGAAACATCTTCGTCTGAAACATCTTCGTCTGAAACATCTTCGTCTGAAACATCTTCGTCTGAAACATCTTCGTCTGAAACATCCTCGTCTGAAACATCTTCGTCTGAAACATCCTCGTCTGAAACATCCTCGTCTGAAACATCCTCGTCTGAAACATCCTCGTCTGAAACATCCTCGTCTGAAACATCTTCGTCTGAAACATCTTCGTCTGAAACATCCTCGTCTGAAACATCTTCGTCTGAAACATCCTCGTCTGAAACATCCTCGTCTGAAACATCTTCGTCTGACACATCTTCGTCTGACACATCTTCGTCTGAAACATCCTCGTCTGAAACATCTTCGTCTGAAACATCTTCGTCTGAAACATCCTCGTCTGAAACATCTTCGTCTCTTTCACTCCGGCCTGTGAAACCAGTCGGTTGGAGTTGGAGTGATTTTCAGGAATAAAGATCTGGGGTCAAATGATGATTATATCATTAAAAGCTCTGCAAAGTGAAAATTGTGTTTTCACCGAGGAAAAATCCAAACAAGCATGAAGTTCCTCCTCCTGCACCCAAACATGGAGCAGTCTGACGTAGTTCCTGAGGCTCCTTTCTCTGGAACTGAAAGTTGATTCAAAGTCAGGAAACAGCTGCAGAGATTCACTGAAACATGTTCCAACATGAACATAAACCCAGAATCTGAGGCAGAACCAGAGTTAGTTCAGCTCTGAGCAGCTTTAAGGTGAATATCTGCAGATGTTTCCATGGTAACAGCTGCAGAGATTCACTGAAACATGTTCCAACATGAACATAAACCCAGAATCTGAGGCAGAACCAGAGTTAGTTCAGCTCTGAGCAGCTTTAAAGTGAATATCTGCAGATGTTTCCATGGTAACAGCTGCAGAGATTCACTGAAACATGTTCCAACATGAACATAAACCCAGAATCTGAGGCAGAACCAGAGTTAGTTCAGTTCTGAGCAGCTTTAAAGTGAATATCTGCAGATGTTTCCATGGTAACAGCTGCAGAGATTGACTGAAACATGTTCCAACATGAACATAAACCCAGAATCTGAGGCAGAACCAGAGTTAGTTCAGTTCTGAGCAGCTTTAAAGTGAATATCTGCAGATGTTTCCATGGTAACAGCTGCAGAGATTGACTGAAACATGTTCCAACATGAACATAAACCCAGAATCTGAGGCAGAACCAGAGTTAGTTCAGTTCTGAGCAGCTTTAAAGTGAATATCTGCAGATGTTTCCATGGTAACAGCTGCAGAGATTCACTGAAACATGTTCCAACATGAACATAAACCCAGAATCTGAGGCAGAACCAGAGTTAGTTCAGTTCTGAGCAGCTTTAAAGTGAATATCTGCAGATGTTTCCATGGTAACAGCTGCAGAGATTCACTGAAACATGTTCCAACATGAACATAAACCCAGAATCTGAGGCAGAAGCAGAGTTAGTTCAGTTCTGAGCAGCTTTAAAGTGAATATCTGCAGATGTTTCCATGGTAACAGCTGCAGAGATTCACTGAAACATGTTCCAACATGAACATAAACCCAGAATCTGAGGCAGAACCAGAGTTAGTTCAGTTCTGAGCAGCTTTAAAGTGAATATCTGCAGATGTTTCCATGGTAACAGCTGCAGAGATTCACTGAAACATGTTCCAACATGAACATAAACCCAGAATCTGAGTCAGAACCAGAGTTAGTTCAGTTCTGAGCAGCTTTAAAGTGAATATCTGCTCTGAGCTCTTTTATCCTTAATGTCGTTTTCTGTTCTATTGAACTCTTCTGAAGCTGTGTTAGATGGAGCTGTGTTAGATGGAGCTGTGTTAGATGGAGCTGTGTTAGGTGGAGCTGTGTTAGATGCTCTGTTGGGTGGAGCTGTGTTAGATGCTCTGTTGGGTGGAGCTGTGTTAGATGGAGCTGTGTTAGATGCTCTGTTGGGTGGAGCTGTGTTAGATGGAGCTGTGTTAGATGCTCTGTTGGGTGGAGCTGTGTTAGATGGAGCTGTGTTAGATGCTCTGTTGGGTGGAGCTGTGTTAGATGGAGCTGTGTTAGATGCTCTGTTGGGTGGAGCTGTGTTAGATGCTCTGTTGGGTGGAGCTGTGTTAGATGGAGCTGTGTTAGATGCTCTGTTGGGTGGAGCTGTGTTAGATGGAGCTCTGTTGGGTGGAGCTGTGTTAGATGGAGCTGTGTTAGATGGAGCTCTGTTGGGTGGAGCTGTGTTAGATGGAGCTCTGTTGGGTGGAGCTGTGTTAGATGGAGCTCTGTTGGGTGGAGCTGTGTTAGATGGAGCTGTGTTAGATGGAGCTGTGTTAGATGGAGCTGTGTTAGATGCTCTGTTGGGTGGAGCTGTGTTAGATGGAGCTGTGTTAGATGGAGCTCTGTTGGGTGGAGCTGTGTTAGATGGAGCTGTGTTAGATGGAGCTGTGTTAGATGGAGCTGTGTTAGATGCTCTGTTGGGTGGAGCTGTGTTAGATGCTCTGTTGGGTGGAGCTGTGTTAGATGGAGCTGTGTTAGATGGAGCTGTGTTAGATGGAGCTGTGTTAGATGCTCTGTTGGGTGGAGCTGTGTTAGATGGAGCTGTGTTAGATGGAGCTGTGTTAGATGGAGCTGTGTTAGATGCTCTGTTGGGTGGAGCTGTGTTAGATGGAACTGTGTTAGATGGAGCTGTGTTAGATGGAGCTGTGTTAGATGCTCTGTTGGGTGGAGCTGTGTTAGATGGAGCTGTGTTAGATGGAGCTGTGTTAGATGGAGCTGTGTTAGATGCTCTGTTGGGTGGAGCTGTTGGTGTGACCCTCGGCGTATTTGCTGCATTCTTTGGGGAAGTTCACCGAGGATCGCTTCCCTCCTCGGAGGAAAAGGGAAGCTGTGACCATCTGAGAAATGTTATGAAATGTTGAACTCATTCTATAAAGTGATGAGTGGACGTTTTCCCACCGACTGATGAGAGGAAAAGTGAAGCTGAAGGAATCATTTCTGCCTTTTCACAGAAAACAGTCGTATTGTTCCTGAGGAGAGTGAAAGAAGGTGAGAAGCAGCTTGATTTCTGTCTGTTTACAGTCAGTTTAACAGTTAGCTTCTGATGGGAAACCATCGGTTTCACATTGTTTTAATGAGTCTGCATTAATCCAGGTAGAGTTCAGGATATTTATGTGATGCTATTGGTTATATTATGAAGTCATTGTTAGATTGTTAGACAGCACAGTAATGCCAGCTGAACCTTGTCATCTCCATGACACATCGCAGCTGAAGCTCAGCTCGTCCACATGGAGTCTGACTACCGCTATGAGAATGAAATGGATGGCAACGCCTTGTGGATCAAAGGTCTGTGATGGAGGACGATGTCATGCAGCTAGTTTCAGCAGCAGCAGCAGCGTCTGTCCCAGCTGTGAGAAACTAACCGTCCGTCTGTCTGTCAGAACCTCCACCCGTCCCCGTCCCAGGAGAGTCCAGGATCAGACGCTGGGGGGTTCCTGCTCTGCTGGCTGCAGCCCTGCTGGTCCTCTGCATGGTGCTGGGAGCCACCAGTGAGAACACACACACATACACGCACACACACACACACACACACACACACACACGCACGCACGCACGCACGCACACACACACACACACGCACACACACACAAGCACGCACGCACGCACGCACACACGCACGCACGCACGCACACACACTCACGCACACACACACACAAGCACTTGTTTTTGTAGTAACGTGGGTACTTAGTGTATCCGGTACGAAGTGGGGACACCTTTCTATATGAAGTAAAGGATTGGTTTTAGGTTTGCGTTTTTTTTGAGGGACTCTGGAACAGGAAATATCATCTTTAATATAGAAATAAATCAAATTTAGAAAATTGAAAATTGTCTGTATTTGGACCCACGTGGGGACGTGCCCATTCGGCTAATCACCAACAACCAAAGTTAGTTGGTGATTACCTGTAGCATCCACTGCCTGGGTGCTGCAGGCAGTGGATGCTACAGGCAGTGTATGCTACAGGCAGTGTATGCTGCAGGCAGTGTATGCTGCAGGCAGTGGATGCTGCAGGCAGTGGATGCTACAGGCAGTGTATGCTGCAGGCAGTGTATGCTGCAGGCAGTGGATGCTACAGGCAGTGTATGCTGCAGGCAGTGACGGACTGGGGTAAAAAAACGGCCCTGGCATTTTGCACCCACAAGCGGCCCGTAGACCAGCATTTGCCAACCCCCCCCCCCCCCCCACACACACACACACACGCACACACACACGCACACACACTTCGCCACATGACGCATTCTGTAAGCATTTATTGACGCGCAATGTCATACTACATCAATAGGCAAAGAAGATGGAATGATGTGGCGATTCTCAGTAGTAATTACTTGCAACACACAGACATATAGAAAAATGGTGACGCGCACCTTCAATACAAACATTGGTGACAGCGCACCACATCCACATCTAAACTCAAGTTTCAGAAACCAAAATTAAGCTTCAAACTAGAAACAACAGACACCGGGCATCAAACTTGCCTGCACGCACGCACGCACAGACATACACACACACACACACACACACACACACACACACACACACACACAATCGTCCACTAGTTTTTGATGTCCACTTCGCTCCTGCACCCTGTGTTTATATGCAAAAGTCCCTTCTTTAGATCGCTGTCCACTCGAGAGAGACCCAGCTAATACTTCATGACAAGACAGTTATGGTAGTCCAACTAACCAGTCCAGAGCTAAATACAAAGCAAATTGTCAGCAAGACAAGCCGTCAAATCGAGAACCCATTGTCATGAAGTTAGTAATAGGAATAAGAACAACTACAACAGCGCTGCCATAGATTACCAGGCAGTTACCACAAGCTAAACAGGTTTACACATCGTAAAAAGTGTGCCTTGTATTACTCTTTAGGTTAGCCAGACTAGCCACAGACTAGCTTATGACAGTAGGCTACACTGATATAGAAAAGTGAGTGACAATACAGACAGACCCTACGTCAAAGAGATGAGATGAAATATAAAAATAAATAGTGCCACGGCGGACACAATGATTAGTGGAAATCCTTCGGCCCCTACCTTGTCTTGTTCGTAGCGTCTGTGCAACACATCTTGTTAATATCCATATTTGTGTAGACTTGTTGCTATTCCATTGTGAACGTATTTCTTGGCGATTGCAGAGACAAAACTTCGTCATGTTCTTTTTTTCAAGCAAGCCAAGAAGGCATACTACAACATAGATTATAAGTTATTTATATTTACTTAGTTATAACTCTTTTCAATTTGTCCCTCTTTTTCTCCGCTCCGGCGGGAGCCGGGTAAATAAAATTCCCACAATGCATTGCTTTACTCCAGTTGTCTCAAAAACATACAGAACATAGATGGGTATACATTTCTTTTATTTTAAACATTTTTACATCGTACGAAGATATATTCAGATAAAATAAAATAATGGAATGTAAATTAACCATAATAAAACACATCATCAAGGTCCCACCGTCAGTGTGTAATGTATAGCGATTTTAGTGGTATAAAAAGTGAAAAGGTTCCACTGAAGGGTCAGTAAGAAGGAACTTTTAGGATGACTAGGGAGCGTGATGACCGACCGTGACTGCGGGCCCGGGATGGGTATTGTCAGGGCCGCGGCCCTTCGGGCATGTGCCCAAATGCCAGACCGCTCAGTCCGTGCCTGGCTGCAGGCAGTGGATGCTACAGGCAGTGGATGCTGCAGGCAGTGGATGCTGCAGGCAGTGGATGCTACAGGCAGTGGATACTACAGGCAGTGGATGCTGCAGGCAGTGGATGCTACAGGCAGTGGATACTACAGGCAGTGGATGCTGCAGGCAGTGGATGCTACAGGCAGTGGATGCTGCAGGCAGTGGATGCTACAGGCAGTGTATGCTACAGGCAGTGTATGCTGCAGGCAGTGTATGCTGCAGGCAGTGGATGCTACAGACAGTGGATGCTACAGGCAGTGGATGCTGCAGGCAGTGGATGCTGCAGGCAGTGGATGCTACAGGCAGTGGATGCTACAGGCAGTGTATGCTGCAGGCAGTGTATGCTACAGGCAGTGGATGCTACAGGCAGTGGATGCTACAGGCAGTGTATGCTACAGGCAGTGCATGCTACAGGCAGTGGATGCTACAGGCAGTGTATGCTACAGGCAGTGTATGCTACAGGCAGTGTATGCTACAGGCAGTGGATGCTACAGGCAGTGGATGCTACAGGCAGTGTATGCTACAGGCAGTGGATGCTACAGGCAGTGTATGCTACAGGCAGTGGATGCTATAGGCAGTGTATGCTGCAGGCAGTGTATGCTGCAGGCAGTGTATGCTGCAGGCAGTGGATGCTACAGGCAGTGTATGCTGCAGGCAGTGTATGCTACAGGCAGTGTATGCTGCAGACAGTGGATGCTACAGGCAGTGTATGCTGCAGGCAGTGTATGCTACAGGCAGTGTATGCTGCAGACAGTGGATGCTACAGGCAGTGTATGCTACAGGCAGGGCATGCTACAGGCAGTGGATGCTACAGACAGTGGATGCTACAGGCAGTGGATGCTAAAGGCAGTGCATGCTACAGGCAGTGCATGCTACAGGCAGTGCATGCTACAGGCAGTGGATGCTACAGGCAGTGGATGCTACAGGCAGTGGATGCTGCAGACAGTGGATGCTACAGGCAGTGGATGCTGCAGGCAGTGTATGCTACAGGCAGTGTATGCTGCAGGCAGTGTATGCTGCAGGCAGTGTATGCTACAGGCAGTGGATGCTACAGGCAGTGGATGCTACAGGCAGTGTATGCTGCAGGCAGTGTATGCTACAGGCAGTGTATGCTGCAGGCAGTGTATGCTACAGGCAGTGGATGCTACAGGCAGTGGATGCTACAGGCAGTGTATGCTACATGCAGTGTATGCTACAGGCAGTGCATGCTGCAGGCAGTGTATGCTACAGGCAGTGCATGCTACAGGCAGTGGATGCTACAGACAGTGGATGCTACAGGCAGTGGATGCTACAGGCAGTGCATGCTACAGGCAGTGCATGCTGCAGGCAGTGTATGCTACAGACAGTGCATGCTACAGGCAGTGGATGCTACAGGCAGTGTATGCTACAGGCAGTGTATGCTACAGGCAGTGCATGCTACAGGCAGTGGATGCTACAGACAGTGGATGCTACAGGCAGTGGATGCTACAGGCAGTGGATGCTAAAGGCAGTGCATGCTACAGGCAGTGCATGCTACAGGCAGTGGATGCTACAGGCAGTGGATGCTACAGGCAGTGGATGCTGCAGACAGTGGATGCTACAGGCAGTGGATGCTGCAGGCAGTGTATGCTACAGGCAGTGGATGCTACAGGCAGTGGATGCTACAGGCAGTGGATGCTACAGACAGTGGATGCTACAGGCAGTGGATGCTACAGGCAGTGGATGCTACAGGCAGTGGATGCTGCAGGCAGTGTATGCTACAGGCAGTGGATGCTACAGGCAGTGGATGCTGCAGACAGTGGATGCTGCAGGCAGTGTATGCTACAGGCAGTGTATGCTACAGGCAGTGCATGCTACAGGCAGTGCATGCTACAGGCAGTGGATGCTACAGGCAGTGGATGCTGCAGACAGTGGATGCTACAGGCAGTGGATGCTACAGGCAGTGGATGCTACAGGCAGTGGATGCTACAGGCAGTGGATGCTGCAGGCAGTGTATCCTACAGGCAGTGGATGCTACAGGCAGTGGATGCTACAGGCAGTGGATGCTACAGGCAGTGGATGCTACAGACAGTGGATGCTACAGGCAGTGGATGCTACAGGCAGTGGATGCTACAGGCAGTGTATGCTGCAGGCAGTGTATGCTACAGACAGTGGATGCTACAGGCAGTGGATGCTGCAGGCAGTGGATGCTGCAGGCAGTGTATGCTACAGGCAGTGTATGCTACAGGCAGTGTATGCTACAGGCAGTGGATGCTACAGGCAGTGTATGCTACAGGCAGTGGATGCTGCAGGCAGTGGATGCTGCAGACAGTGGATGCTGCAGGCAGTGTATGCTACAGGCAGTGTATGCTGCAGGCAGTGTATGCTACAGGCAGTGTATGCTACAGGCAGTGGATGCTACAGGCAGTGGATGCTGCAGACAGTGGATGCTACAGGCAGTGGATGCTACAGGCAGTGTATGCTACAGGCAGTGTATGCTACAGGCAGTGTATGCTACAGGCAGTGTATGCTACAGACTGGATGCTACAGGCAGTGGATGCTACAGGCAATGTATGCTACAGGCAGTGGATGCTACAGGCAGTGTATGCTACAGGCAGTGTATGCTACAGACTGGATGCTACAGGCAGTGGATGCTACAGGCAATGTATGCTACAGGCAGTGGATGCTACAGGCAGTGTATGCTATAGGCAGTGGATGCTACAGGCAATGTATGCTACAGGCAGTGGATGCTACAGGCAGTGGATGCTACAGGCAGTGTATGCTACAGGCAGTGGATGCTACAGGCAGTGTATGCTACAGGCAGTGGATGCTACAGGCAATGTATGCTACAGGCAGTGGATGCTACAGGCAGTGTATGCTACAGGCAGTGGATGCTACAGGCAGTGGATGCTACAGGCAGTGGATGCTACAGGCAATGTATGCTACAGGCAGTGGATGCTACAGGCAGTGTATGCTACAGGCAGTGGTTGCTACAGGCAGTGGATGCTACAGGCAACATTTTTTTTCATCTTTAAATGAAACCCTTTGGTCTCAGTGAGTAAAATCATCTGTAACCTCTGTTCTGTGTGTGGCCAGATGTTAAAGGATCATCTGTAACCTCTGTTCTGTGTG